>NC_053136.1:6568872-6589204 GCF_016808335.1 Panicum virgatum
GAGCACTAAGTTGTCGCTGATGTTCATGTAGCCGCTGCGAATTTGTACTGTGCCGCTGGAGACAAAGATGTCGATGGCCTCAGTGGCGCCGTCGCCGAGGAAGCTTGGGCGGCTGGTGAGAATGAAGCCGTCGCGGTAGCAGCCGGGCTCGACGCCGAACAGGTAGGGGATGCTGATGTTGCCACAGCTGGTGGTGCAACTGATTCATTGGTAATGCACCCACCTCTACAAATAGCTATTTTTAATTGCGGAAATTAGCAATGGGTGCGCTACCCGCCCTAAAAATGTATTTTTACCCGCTCCTAAAAATATTTTTTAGTAGTGTTTTGCATACCGCTAAAGGCCATAGCTGCCGCTATAGCAACGCTATAGCTTCTGTATCTTTTCTAAATGCACTGCGCTAAATTTTATAGCCCCCGATTTGCAACATTGGTTCCATGGCATCATCTGCTTGGCAGCAGCAGGGAGGGGAAGAAAGGCACCGTACAAGTCAGTGACTGGTTCAGAATTTGGGATCGGGATTTATTCCCGCCTGTAAATTCAGAGCTTGTATGACTGTTACACCAAACAAGTTCAAGTCATCTGCCTTTGTTCTATTTACTTCTACCCAGCACAGCAATCATACGCTTGAGCTGAATCTCACCTGTAATTCAGAGCTTTCATTACTGTGTGTTACCATGTTTGATATCTTCAGAAACAAATTCAGGCCATCTTCCTTTGTTATAAATATGCAGATCTTTCGCCCAGGCTACCAAGCAATCGTGCAAATGACGACTAGATCATTTTCCAAGTTTTTCCAACGACAAGCGATACACTACAACACCACGGGGAATTCAGTGTGCTGGGATTTTTCTGAATTTTTTTAACACTATTGACAATGAGAATCAAGAAGGGGAACAGCGAAGACAACTCCAGGAGACAAGAAGGGATTGCTTCGCTCATAACCATGCTATATATCACGATAACCACAGTTATACCTGACTTAAACATAGCCATACGAGTTAAGGTAGCAAATACCACATTGTCGATGCTCAGGCGTAACACTGGAACCTGACTGCTAGACTGAAAAGCCAAATGCAAAAAAGGCTTTGTGATGCAAACTTGCTACTATATAAACAACTTTGAGCAGGCAATTAGCATGGACCAATCAACCGCCGACCCCGACAAATGCGGAAAATCTCACACCAAGACTTGATGTAGGGAGCTGAAACCTGCTAGACCAGCTCCCAGTCCCCATCGATGAAGGGGACACCGTCGTCTGCACGGTCCTGCATTCAGAAATTTCACATGCTTAGAAACAAAACCTTTTCAGTATTACATTGAAGTTAACGTCAGAAGTGTACAAAAAGGAGAGAGAACCAAATCATGGAAGAGTAGCTGCATGTAAAAATATTCAGAGCAGTCATCCTGACAGTTAATGACTGGTTCATGTACCTAAAGATGCTAGTAGAAACAAGATTTTGTTTAAGTGACAACGTGTGACTGATTCATGTACATAAAGAGGCCTAGTATTTCTTATACTAGGATTCATCCAAAACTGAATTATCAATATTTGTCCTTCTACTGCTGTTATAGGCATTCTCCACAAAACGACTGTTAATATTTGGTAGGCATATCATATGTCAAAGAAGATAAAAGGGTAGGATCATACCGGCCTAAACATGTCAACAACAATGTCATCCAGACCACCGCTGAGTCCTCTCTGCAGCCTACTTGTCCCCATGAGATTGTTGTTATAGTTTAGCTGACTACTAACAGCCTGCTGATCAATCCTGCCATCTTGGAGGGAGGAACACCACCCCCTGAATTACCACCATCCAGTGTCTGCCTTGGAACAACAGAATTGTCTATGCGAAGGTTCGGCAATGAGGAGTTGATGCCTGAATTACTAAGAGCAAGGTTGTTATTCAGCATCTCTCTTGAGTTGGCGCTGCTTCCGTATGTGAACGGCACTGCTTCCTGATTGAACGGCATTGGAAGACCGGTGCTTGCTAGTGATGCTACTTGGCCCTGCATTTCATTTCCCAGCAAGGGAATCTGACTGGATGCTTCTGTAAAGCTTGAGAGAGGCTCAAGCTTGGGGGCATTCACACGCAGGTTTGGTTGGGACATGCTGTCCTTCTGACCAAGTTCATGAACGTTTGATGATGAAACTGCTGTTGGCCAGGGTGTTGCATCTTCCAAGATCTGGAAACTGGGGAGACTCGCCAACAAATGAGTTAAACGGTCGGTAGAAGAGTGCATCCGACCAAGGTGTTGCTTGCTTGGCTCAAGAGAATGTAGTGGCAAGTTATTTGTTGGAACCAATGTTGTGCCATTTGATATGTTTGCAAAAGAGTTGCCAGAAGACCAGTAGGAAAGCATTTGCTACTATCCTGCAGTGGCATATGAGCACCCCTGATCAGGTTACCATTGTTCATCCCACCAACATTGCCCAAGGAAGTGTTCAGATTATTCTGGGTGTGTCCGATCTGAAGTGACTGCGAAGGCAGCAAACCATGCATCCCAAATGCAGAAGGGGAGTTCATCCTTGCAAGAAGGTTGTTGGACTGTGAATGGTTAGGGGTTGGAACTGGCCGATATCTCCCATATGCATTGTACTGCCTGAAGGCTTCTAGTCCCATGTTAACATAAGCAGGATTCCTTCCTCCAAATGCAGCAGTAAGGTTAGCCTGCCTGCTTGCATCAGCACTAAGTCTTTTCAGATACAGCCGGTACTTCTGAAATAACAAACCAACAGGAGGGATTTATTAAATGTGCTTCTAATTGCAAGAGGAAGAAAAATTAAAATGCTGAAGAAAGCAAAGAAATTTATGGTCTTTACAAGGACATGAACTATATAACTTAACAAATATGCTATCAGATGCCACTTTTTTGTTTCTTCTGAAAGCATAATGAGCACATAAAGATAAGGTATTATGTTTGAACATTTCTAGATAAGGTGGAAAACAAAAATCAAGAAAATATAGTTCATATGAGTTCTGAACTACATTTACAAAATGCAAACAAATCCTCTTTCAAGCTATAGTTTTCGAGCTTATAGCTGAATAATCAAAATGCACAAAAATTGCTCCGAAGATATCCCGTAATAAACATCACAGAAACATTATCAAAGAAATAAAAATGCAAGGTGAAACGTAGGACAATTAAACCTGCAAGTGACTCGCAACATTCTCCCTTGTGATGTTCTCAACATTCATGAGATCCAGTATTTTCTTTGGAACAGCCTCTGCAGTTATAAACACAAGTACATGCTATTATGATTTGAATAATAGAATTAATCTGGGAAAAATAATTAGTGAACATTCTGATAACTAAGATGAAACAAGAGCGCTTACTGTCAATGCCAAGCTGGTTGACAGCAGCCACAAACTTTCGGTGCAATTCAACAGACCACACAACCCTTGGCTTCTTCTGGGTCGACGAGTCTCCATTCTCATTACTATCATCAGAATCATCACCTTCGTCTCCATTATCATCCCTACCCTTGCGTGAAGTTCTCTTGTTGCGATTAACACCGCCATTGTCACCTTCAGCACTAGCCAACTGCAACTTTTTACCAGAATCATCGTTATCATTACCATGATTCTTGGCATCGGAACTCTTCCGCCTAACCACATGCTGCCATATTGTCCTCAACTGCTCAATACGCACTGGTTTCAGCAGGTAGTCACATGCTCCATGGGTGATACCCTTCATGACTGTTTGTGTCTCCCCATTTGCAGACAACACTGCATGATCATACATGGTCAGTTTCAGAACTTATACTACATTTTTATAAATGTAACGAAATTCAAACTGTGGGACTGTGGCCAGGTAATCAAAGAGAAATGCATACACAATCTTTATTGTACGTTGAACCTGAGGAAATAATTGACCTTCAGGTAATCAAAGAGAAATGCATACACAATGTTCATTGTACGTTGAACCTGCGGAAATAATTGAACTTCCTGCAGGAAACTAATTGGCGTTCATTACAATTGCAGACTTTGTCCTTTCTAACTCTTTTTTAGTGGTCACATGTTGGGTATACAGAAGTTTTCATGAGGTCCATCATTTTTTCCAAATTAATAAATCTCTTAATAAATTCAACCATGTCCGAGACGATGACGATGAATTTCTAAATTCAATATAATGGGTCTTGTTTCCTAAATTCCACAGTTCAGCAGTCGAAGAGCTAAACCAAATTAGCCAGATACTGTACAGGATCTATTCATTCCACAATGATTTTCGAGCAATGCCATTTTTCAGATCATTGGCTGCAATAATGACACGAAGAGAAGTGGGGAAACAAGACTTACTAATGACTGGGAGGTCCATCTCGAGGCCCACAAGCTCGAGGAGCTTGAAACCATCCATGTCCGGCATGGACATCACTGATCACAAGGTCAAACTGGTCCTTCTTCTCCCTCAACAGCTTCAGGGCCGTGGCCGCCTGCCCAGTTGTTGTCACTGCGACATCACAAGCACATCAAATCAGACAAGTTTAGCGTACACAAGTCAAAGGAAGAACACATTTCGCATGCGAGTCAAATCTTCGTAGGAATCCCTCGCGCCCGGAAAAAAGAGAGAAGAACATTCCACTGAAGAAAATCCAACCATGGAAAACGGAAATAGACAGGCAAAAACCTGCAGAACACAAGATTAGAGACCTAAAGAAATTAGACGGCTGGAGATCCAATCGACAGACCTTATGGCTAGAATATTATTCCAAATCAAGCCGTGCGTGAACACAAGAAAATTCAATCTTTTCTAGAGCAGGAAAAATCTCATTATTTTCCAAGAAAAATGAAACCGAGCTTGACATGACATTACATAACAAAATATTTCACCGCGAAACCAATAGGGCAAAAGGTGGGGCATAAAGTCAGGATTGCTATTTATGCGAATGCAAAACCAGGACCCCAGATATCTTTGTAATAACCTCCTTGCTACGCGAACAACGAAAACCAAATCAAGCAAAGAGCCAAATCGTAAAGAAAACAAAACGGCACTGAAGGAACGATCCAATCAGAGGAGTAGGAATCCAAACATACAGGGAAGAAGAGAGAGAGAGAAGAGGAGCAAGGCAGGAGTTTGGCATACCATGGTACTGGCAGCGAAGCAGGAGGTTCTCGAGGACCTTGAGGCAGGTGGGGTCGTCGTCGACGGCGAGCACGCGCATGCCGACGGGGAACTGGTCCCTGGCCCCATGCCCGCCGTTGGCCTTCCCCTGCAGCTTCACCTCCTCCACCGTCATCTCCCCCGCCCCCGGCTACGCGAATCCGACAGCACCCGGAGGAATCAAGAAACAAGAAACCCAAGCCCGCCCGGATCACCGAACTCCCTGTGTGCAGGGGGAGTTTCTTGGATCTAGAAATCCAAGAAACGGCGGGGAAAGGCGGATGAAGCCAGCAAGGTCAAAGCAGAGCAGCCCCAGCACCACGAGGGAGCAGAGAGAGAGAGAAGGGTGAGGTGAAGAACTATAATAAGAGGGGAGGAGAGGAGAGAGGAGGGTGGTGAATGGATCGGAGCTGCTGCTGCTGCTCATGCAGTGCAAAGATGGTAACCTTTTTTTCCGGCCCCCTTTCGTTTCCTTTTACGCTTCCAAATTTTTGCCATTTATCCAGGCCTTTATATGCTATCCATTCCATCCATCCATCCATCCATCCAATTCCAGCCCGGGGTTGGGTTGGGGTTCTTGTTTTTCGTTGCCGTGTGGTGTATTCCGCGTGTGTACGCGCCACCGTCTCTTTGGGTCCGTCCGGAGTCGCCTTTTGGGTTTTCCCATTTCGCATTTGTGGACAACGTGCGGCGTATTCCTGTCATGGAAATTAACCCGTAATGACCATAACTCTGATGCTCATCCTCAAATGGCGAAGCTAATACCTTTTTTTGTATGTTTAAAAATTACAACATTGTGTTTCGATTGAGGTTCGCCTTAGAAGTTGAGATATTTCTCCTCCTCGCAAAGTTAAAAAAATGAACTTTTAATTAACTCCTTGTAGATATATATATATTTGTACGTTCCAATTATTTCCTAATAGGTGATGTGTTTTCCCAAAAAAAAAAGGATGATGTGCACCTGAGTTGTTGTGGATGTTGCATTTTCGTGTGAGTGAGAGAGAAAAGAATTGCGCCGCAAAAACTCCCTGATTTCTCAAGTTTTGTTTTTTTTGGACGATTGCGGCGACAAAAGTGGCGAAGGATAGCTCTAGTTTTGGATCTACCCAAACAATCAGGCCAGACAATCAAGCGTACGTTTCTTTCTTTTTCGCCTATGGTTGATGCTGACGTGGCTCAGGGCTCGCTGGTTTATGGGCTCGATTAAACGATGCTCGCGATAAGATTGATTAGTGATGCACGACAGCTCGGCGTCATCTATGGGATTAGCCGGCTTCCACTTCAACGGGATCACAGATCTATAAGTAGTAGACTACTCGCGCGCGCGCGCGCGAAGAGATAGGAAAGCAATCCAGATGTTTAGGTTAAATCTTTCTACACGGAAGGCACACCTTGCTGTTGCCATCAAGAATTTTTTTTCTAGAAATACCATTATTAATTTATTATTTATTTCCATTTCCACTATGTAGAATTTCCCAAATCAAGGCACAATAATGCATTCCCCTTTTTTATTTTTTGTTTTTGTTTTTCCAAAACTTAGCGTATTTAATCGTACTGGAGTATACGTGCTTTGCTAATCTGCCGTCCAAAACTCTTAATAAAATGTGCTCATGAAATGGCTGCTGGTTTAAATACACAAAGCTGTCCTTTGAGACCCTAAGCCCTGTGTATATTATACTGCCCCAAGTGCGTCAGGTACCAGTACATTATTGGCTCACACACCCTGTGCTTGTACTTGTGATAATATTCTTTTCCCGCCATTTTTTTTATTAAGTATTCCCTGGCAATGCAATATTCTGATGAGGTATCAACACCTCAACTTGCATTGCCATCACGGGATCTCGTGGACGCAAATGCCCGCAATTTTTCATTAATTTTGTAGTAAAGTTAACATTAAGCAGCTTGTAATGGTATAAGATACGGGTGTCAATGTCAAATTGTCAAGGCAGTGAGCTAGCCGGGTCACAAAGTTATTGAGGCTCAAATGGCCTAACAAGTAGGAAGCAAAACACCTATGTTTAGCTAGCAGAGAGAGTGAACTCGTAGGCCATATAATTCTACCGAAAAGCAGAGTTGTATCATAGGATTCGCCTCGTGGCAATGTGGTTGAATTTGCTAATGATGCTCTCTCTAGTTCCAAAATATAAATAATAATAATTAATATTGAGATTTTTCATGGTACCAAATACTGAAAAAAAGGCTAGTTTATGATGGCCATTTCATCTTGCTGTTTCAGATAAGAAAAATCAGGGTGCACATTTGCCTGCAGTGGACTATGCTATATTGTGATGCTCCAAGGTATATTTTAAGGAACCCCACTAACCGAACATATCCATCCATGCCAACAGCAAAAGCCTCAAAGGCTGGCTATAGCTAGTGTGCCACACAAAGTGAAAAGTGCCAATTGTTAGACAGCTCCCCCCAACACCACACACACTCGATTCCTGATCTTTTGTGTCTTGTGTTCCTCTTGCCCCCAGCTGCTTCACATGGACCACATCTTGCTGAATCATCAGAGACCAAACCACAAACCAGATCAGAAGCTCTCCAAGACTCCATTCCCTTATTCCAACCTATGGCTATGCGCAGGTGATCTACCACTAAGTATAGCCCAATGTCATCTAATAGCCCATATATTTGTCCTCATCTCTTTTGCAAAGCACTCATATGTGTTGCATGCATTGGGGGGTCCCTCTCGTGTTTGCTGCAAGTGGCGTGAAAGCCTCCCCCACTACTGTGCCCTCTGCTCCCAGCATCAACATGAGTAGGGTGACGAGAAGGATTTGGCGATCTCCAACAAAATAGAATGATGATGGTGGTGGGCATTTGCATGGACTCCCTTCAATTCCCTACTGTTGCAACGTCGCTATCGTCGTGAACATAAAAGTTATCATCATCTTCGGCTATGATAACCTAGAACAAACATAAACATCGGAAAAAAAATTAGCAATCAGTCTCTTCCAACAATTGTTTTTCTTTTCTAAAAAAGTTCATAAGGAATCATGATGTTTCCTCCCCGTAGAATCTCTCAATTGCCGGTGTTCCCGTCCGGACTCGGAGCAAACTTAACACAAATTATCGTGGTAGTAGATCTCGTCACATTTCCATACTATACATGCTCACTAGTCACTACTAGTGGGTGCAATGTGGTGCATACATGCTCAGGCCTTGTTTAGTTCCCTTCAAAATTCCAAAACTTTACAAGATTCCCCATCACATCGAATATTTCAATACATGCATGAAGTATTAATGTAGCTAAACAAAATAACTAATTACACAGTTTATCTATAATTTGCGAGATGAATCTTTTGAGCCTAATTAATCTATGACGGGGCAATAATTACCAAATACAAACGAAAGTGCTACAGTGCTTTACACCCAAAACTTTACACATCTAAACAAGGCCTCGGTATGTGCTTCCACGTCCTGGAATGGAAGGTATTTTGGTTTGTCCTAAGTCAAACTATTTTCAGTTTGAATAAATTTAAAAAGAGTAATAATATTTTGAATATCAAACAAGAATAATTAGATTCATTGTAAAATATTTTTATACTTATGTTGATGTGTAAGATGCTATTATAATATTCTTCTCTACAAATTTAGTAAAACTTAGACTATTTTAGCTTAGGACAAAATAAAATATCTTACAGCAAGTATTAGCCAGTACTCCCTCCATACTTGAAAAGAAAGTTGTTTTGGATAGCGACACCATTTTCAAAGCTTAACTTTGACTTTATATTTTTTGTAGAAATATTTATCGCAAAGTGATATATTTATAGTTTTATAAAAGTATTTTTCAAGACGAATCTATTCATATGATTTTTGTATTCTGCAACTCAACAACTTAAAAGTTACTCATAAATCATATTCTCAATGTTTGATCCAAATCTTGTCCAAAACAATTTTTTTTCGAGTACGGAGGGAGTAAGTAATTACCACTAATGCTCAGGATAGAGAGGTTAATTAAGGTGACGCTAACCTTGGAACGAACCCTAATAATCAGTGGCCGCCGAGACAGTAACATCGCAATTATGCCTCATGATCTCCCCATCCTAATGCCGTGGATGCCACTCTAATGGCAGTCATTATAGCTTGTTTTCACCGCGAATTAACCGGGGTACAGTCAGCCGCAAGCTAGCCCGAGCAAATGCCGGGCGTGCCCTTCGTTTGCCCAAGCTGCTATTTCGTTTTATCTTTTATTTTACCGCGACGGGTAAAAGAAAAGGCTGGCCGGCCGTCCGGGACTCACGCTCCGGCGGCGGCCGGCGCCCGTGATGGAACGGAAGAAAAGAATCAGAATCTCAACGGCGGGCGCAAAGCAACAGCCGTACCGCACGCACGCCCACCACGTACGACGGTTACACGCACACCTTCCTGCTGCCACCACGACATCACATGGACGACCAGGGACGTCGCCGTAAACATTTTTTTACCGGCGTGTACGTACGGCGGCGTGCAGTAAAGGCGCGGCGCGGCGCAGCGCGGAGGAGTAGTACAGTACACAGCAAGGTGAGTGCGTGACGTCAGAATCAGAACAGAGGGCAGTAACTTTTCTTCTTCTTTGTTTTTTTTTTGGTTGTGCCGTGCAGTGAACTTTGCCGCGACCTGCGGCCCGAGTTAACTCAACTGCTGGCTATTACTGTGGTGACTGCGCGCTACTTTTAACTTAACTCGGCCTGGCTCTTGATTAACTGCGGTTAAATGCGCGGGGGGGGTTTAATGTGGGGACAGAGAGCGGAAGGCTCATCATGGTCTCCAATCCTGCGACTGAATGCATGCACAGGAATTGATGGGCCTGCATGCATTCTTTCTCCTCCTCCTTCGTCTTCATTGATCTTCAGGTCGTCCTATGCATCCGTGCGCAGCTGTTTCCAGCCTTCTTCTTCATTGGCTGTGTTTAGATGGAGGGAAAAGAGATGCGAAAAGTCACATCACGCACTGTAGCACACTGTAGCGTGTTTCGTTTATTTGTGGTAAATATTATCCTACTATGACTAACTAGGCTCAAAAGATTCGTCTCGTAACGTATATCAAAACTATGCAATTAGTTTTTTTATTTAACTACATTTAGTACTCCATACATGAGTCATTTGCTATATTTAATGTTTCGATGTGATGGAGATATGATGGAGATGTGATAGAAAATTTGGATTTTGGGGGAGTTTTTGAGGGATCTAAACACACCCATTGATCTGCTGCAGTAGGCTACTAGTAGCACGCAGCTATCCTGCGTGGACATCTTTGCATTTACGCCTAGCTTGTCGAACTTCCAGCCTTTCTTTTTGTCGTGGGGAAAGATTTTGTTATCGAGTTACTGTTGATTAAAAAAAGCCTCAGTTCGTGCTTGTTGCACTGGGGTTGTGTTGTAGCAGTACATGCGCCCTGCGTGTTCCTTCTCTCAAAAAGGGTAGTATATATTGTCATGTGCTTAGTTATAATATTGTGCTGAACCATTAAAAAAAGAATATTGTGAAGATAATGTTGTTTGTGTGGATGTTTACTGACTTTGATTTCATCATGTTATTGGGGATCCTAAAAGATTTATGTCAGACTCCATCAAAACTTTTTTTAAACACAATATATGGTACTAGTTGGTGGTCTTAAATAAAGTCCTTCAAGACAACAAACCATGTCAAGGACTATCGCCCTGAGTAATATTTAAACATCGCACAGAAACTATAGGCTTAAATTTGCCTAAGAAAATCTAATAATCTCCTGCAAGAGGAGTCCTTTGTTGAAGTTCACAAAAGGATTTCTCGATATCAGGGTTTCACCGCACTTTTTCAACAATATGTTTTATATGAAAGAACTCCAATCTCATAGAAATAAAAATTTAATTTATGTTTAATTTTTTGAATTGAATGAAGCTTTATGTTTAATTTTGGGAGGTGTACTCCCTCCGTCCCACAATATAAGCATTTTTAAATTTGATCAAAGTGAAATTTATTCAATTTTGACTATAAATAGTAAATAATTTATAAATATCTACTAATAAAATATCACTAGATTCGTTATGAAAGCAATTATCATAATATATAAGTGTTTTATATTTAAAATAATTCATTCATAAAAATATTGATGATTAAAGTTGAATAAATTTCACTTTGATCAAACCTAAAAATAATTATATCTTTTCTTATAACAGGGAGGATTGTACTTGCGTACTGCAACCAGAAGCCTGAAGGTGCGAACGTGCATTCAGGCTGCGAGCGAATGAGCGATAGAGCTGGTGGGGCCCGCACGGGTCCGCGACAGCGTGGGGGCTACCGGCGGAGCGGGCAAGATTCCGGGTAGCCCAAGCGAAGATTCCCCTCTCCAACACCGCGTGTACTTTGGCGCGGGGGCCCGCCCGGCGTAGGCGTAGCCTTTTCCTCTCTGACTGTCCTCCGCGCCAACGTTTCCACCGACTATTGGGCCGGAACTATTCTCCTGCTACGCGTACAAGTTGGTGTACCTGGAACCGTACACTCCAAATTTTTTGAGAGAATTTTTTTGTGTCTAGTTAACTCATGGCGAGACAATAATTATTAAATACAAACGAAAGTAGTACAATTTTTACACCCAAAACTTTATGCATCCAGACAAAACTTAGGATGCGTTGGAATTGGAAAACGGCTTTCAAATCAGTACATTCTTCTGCCCGTCAGTTTCTCTTGGGTACGTCATCGCTGCCTACATAATCTCAACGTTTATAAAAAAATCAATCAAACGTGAATTCGTTGACGTGCCTTTTTCGTATATTGAAGCGTATAGGTTAACTAACTGTTTTTTACAACAAACTAACTGTTGGTGAAAATTGTAAAGTTTGTTTTTCTTTTCTTAACTAGTGCTACTTTTACAACGGTAAAAGGACAGAGGATCGTAGGATTGATTCACAAAAAAATGTTTAGATTTGCAGTTTTTTCTAATAAAATACTCGCACTGATATTGACAAAGTGATTTCGTTACAAAAATTTGCCTATATTTAATGCAATGATTTATATTACACTAAAATTTAAGAAGTCAGAAATGGCTCATGAGGGAAATAGAATATAATTAATACAGCACAATTGTTGTGCGAAATTGGCCTCAGTAATGAAAAACAAGGATCACCTGGCTTGGATGCTCTCCCTGTTAAAACCCAAGGGTGAATCCATCAACTTTGCATTGCCTCATGAATAAAAAGAGCCAATGGGAGTGACATTCAAAACTTGGTAATCGAGATGGAGGAGGAGTGACATAGTGATGAAACCCCTCTTTTCTCATCGCATTAAACTCTCCTCCTCCCTCCTCATAAATCTGCCATATCAGAAAATTTGCTGATATGATATAATTTAATGCTCATGACACTCCTATGAAATTTCCATTACAATTAGCCTCAAAATGTTCTTGATTCCAAGCTCAACATCCAAGTTTTGTATAAACGGGAAGATCTATACTATATGTGGCCTTATTCCTTCAGCTTTTAATGATATGCTAACAACGAATTTCCCAGATAAGATCGGTCACTCATGTCATGTGTGACAATTGCGTGCTTCAATTTACCAATGATACAAGGTGGGCTAGCTTCACATGACCCAGCTTGTCGGACCAACCATAATTGGGCGTCGCATGTTGTCTACAAGACGAGCCTTGCGATGGTGCGCTTGCCATGCCCCACTTTTTACCTGCAGAGATACAATTATTCAGCCTGTACCACATGGACACACATGGAACAGTAGTGGCATATAATTGGGACGAGCACTACACGGCCAGATCACTGGCGCACGTTGACAAAGGATAAGCTCGCACTGTGCTGGATGGAATTGAGAATCCATTCCGGCCTTGTTTAGTTCCAAAATTTTTTACGTGCTCATCACATCGAATATTCAGACACATGCATGGGAACATTAAATACAGTTGTTGTCGGTCGAAACCCACCGGCGAGTAGCGACGGGCAACACGAAGAGCCGGGAGGTTGCTGGGGCTGGCTGGCACTGCTCCCTCGTCGACGGCCCGCAATTCCGTCACGCGCCCGGAGGTTTTGTGGAAAACCGGGCGTGCCACCTGACCTATACCCGATCAGGAGGGTGCAGACGTGCTCCGGACAGTTTCCTGCATACAAGGACACGTGTAAACGTAAGTCCGAGCCGTGGTCGGCTCCCCGGGACGACTCTTGCATCGGCTTTAAAGAGCCGATCGAGTCCCGGTGTCAGATCGGATCTGTAACCATCCAGATTTCGATGAATAAAGCAAAATAACTATAAAGCTGCTTCAATTAAATCTAGCTAATCTAATCCACAATGGTAAAAGCTTCACTGCTAGATCGGAACATCCTACACGTGACTAGGCCTAATGAACGTAACAGACGACTAAACCAGAACCCAAAACAGAGGCCTAAAACTAGCAAGAGCCGATTCCCGGAACAATTCCTATTAAGGCCAAGATAAAGCATCTACTACGCCACCGGATCGTCCAATCCGTTTGCAAGGCCTAACCTAGCAGATATTACGCCGACTCCTAAGATAAGAGCAAACCATAACAGATTAGATCTACTGGACATAAAGAAGCAGTGTTGCTTCTGTGCAACTAATTCTATGCGACAAGAACTAGCATGAGATTGGAACGTGACAGCACAGGAACAACGTGATATTCGTAGATGATAAGCAACGAAGCATAACAGATCTACTAAAAGCCATGCTACAAATCAGGATAACTAGCATTACTCGCCATAAAAAACGCTTCAGTACGAGTAATACCAAGGTAAAAGCAAGAACTACGCTGCCCTGATCGCAGGAAGCGATCAGGGCAGCATGGCACTTACTTGGATGAAACCCTAGGATTAGGGGTGGCGATGCGCCGAGAGTTGTTGTTTGCGAGACGTGATGACGCTCTCCTTCATGAATAACAAAGGATACATATTATAGTCCGAAGACTTGGGAAACAATCTAAACTATTCTTGTAACGATTGGACTCTATCTCTAATCTTAACTAATCTAAGGATACACGGCCAATGTGGCCCATATGCTCACGCAGGAGCTGATTTACAAGCCTTCCTCAATCTGCTTTAAGCCCATCTTACTTTCGGCCCATAAACTAACCCTGTTAATTTATGGCGATAACACATGCCCCCTGGTTTTGGCAATGATAATTCCAAAACCAATCCGTCGCTTTATCTTCCCGTTAATGCTCATTAACCATACTGCAACTACCAAAGAAGACGCACGTCTCTACAACTGGCTCCTCGTAGAATGTGAAAACTGTCGATCCATCTTCTACCTTTTCACTATTTAACCTCCCTCTGCATCGGCTCTTCTTCATAGCAAACTCCTTCTTCCTCCCAAAGCCAGTAGCACAGAAACCACCCCAATCAGCAGCCATGGCCATCTCTTCTTCCTCCGGCTCCAACTCCTTCGGAGACTCTTCTTCCTCTTCCTCTTCCCCTTCTTCTTCTTCTTCCTCCCTCTCGACCTCCTCCATCGACTCTATCCCAGAGAGCCGACCCCCGAGTGGGACCCAACAGCAGCCCATGAGGCGCTGGCTCCTCTGCACTGGGACGCAGAGGAGTTCGACTTCGGAGCCGCCTCCGAGGAGGACGACTCTACGACTGATGGAGAGGAGGACCTCCAGTTCCTGTTCCAAGAGAACTGGAGAGCAGTGAAGACGACGCCTTCTCCTGGGAAGGAGCCGACTCCTCCGAAGAGATCGGCTCCCCTTTCAGCGACGACACGGCGGCAAGAGGAAATCCCCGCCAATTCCTCAAAGCCCCCTCGGAGGGGAGTGAAAGAAGCAGCAGCAGCGGCGGACGAAACAGTAGCAGCGCTGATGACAGCGGCGATGGCAGCAGCGACGACGACGACGACGACGACGACGACGACGGCGGAGAGCACCGTCACGAAAGCCCGAACCGTAGGTGTTCAGACACCTACGACTGGTAGATGTAGGTAGCATCATAGGATCATAAAGCCGAAGGATTGATTCCTTTGTAAATCGGTTTTCCTTGTAATAAACTCCTTTTAATGAAATCGAGTTTCCCCAATTTCGCATGTCTTCATTTATTTCTCAAAAGCCGATGGCAACGCATCAGGCTTCCATAAATATCCAAGAGCCGATGAAATTCAAACTAGAAGCAACCCGCAGAAGAATAATACTTCCAGTCTGAACCGAACTCGACGAACCCTCAAATTCGAGTGTAATTCGAAAACCAAGCTCTACAAATCCGAGCAAGAACTCTTCAAGCAGCCGGAATTCGAATCAGAGCCCACAGCAAGCAACCCTAAGTCAACAGATCTGTACCATGCAGATTCTGCAACTCAGACGACAAGCTCTAATGATGCGGCAACCCACGGCCTGAAGGTAATATCCGGCCTAAACCTTTAGTTTTCTTTCAGCTTACCAAGTTTCTGAAACTGAAACTCTGAAACATGACACCATACGCATATTTCTGAACTTCTGAACTTCAGGTGTCAGACATCCTTTTGCCGCATCCTTCCAACCCAAAATTTTTCTGTCTTGGCCCACAAACTCATGAAAACCCCATAGATTTGATCTCTTGTGAAGCAAATAGGATTTCTTTTGTGAGTCAAAACATCGATTCGAACCTCTGGGCCGACTGCTTAAGAGCCTGGCCTAATCCACCTAAAAACTGGATTACATGGTACAACAGAGTAGCAAAAGCTCACATGCCCTTATGGCAGGATTTGAACATAGCCGATGCACTTAGTTTATCACTGTCACCCCTTGACAAAGATGAAAATCTTCTGAAACCATCGGCTATTTCTGGTCTGATGCTCTGAATTGTTTCCTCTTTGGTCATGGACCCATGACCCCTACTCTGCTAGATGTTACCATGATCACTGGACTAGATATTAGCTCTCCTAATCCTGCTGCTCACAAAATGGCAGTCCCCTTCAAGCTTTCTTCAAGTTAACTACACAAACTGGGGTACTTACATGAGTCAGCACATGAAAACAAATGGTCCAGTGACTGAGAAGGAACACACAGCCTTCTTAAATCTTTGGCTAGAGCACTTCATCTTCTGTGGTCCTTCTTTAGCTCCAACTAAGAACTATCTCCCCTTGGCCTATCACCTGTCCCATGGTAATCACACCAGCCTAGGCAAACTATCTCTCAGAGAAACATACAAATATCTCCATCTGATGACATCTAACTTGCTCAACCATAAGAAACTGAGAACCGGAGGCCTTTGGTGGTTTATTCAATTGTGGGCACAACTGTACTTCCAGCACCATATTCCCAACTTCCAACGCCTGACCAAGAACTGCTTTCCTAATGAGAATGGGCAAACCAATTAGATGTACTAGTTATGGCCAAGCTTATTCAGTCTCCCTGGCAGTAAATTGAATTCAGCAGATGCAGCAAACTGGTTCAGAGTCTTCTACAAAGGACTAGATAATCCCCTATATTTCCCATTTACTGAATCTGAATCTTTTGAGAACCCAACTGCCTTCAGACTAGATAGCTTTGCCGATGACAACAGCACTCGGCATCAGTATTCTTTGATGATTCGACCTAGCTTCCTTCCTGTTGGCATCAGCACTTCTAATAGAATTATTAAGCCAGCTATGAATCTTACCAGCCAGTCATAGCAGCTCGGCAATTTGGCCTAGGACAGGTCCCTCCCCACTTCCATATTCACACTTGGTGGAGAGCAGAGCCGATCTGCCTGATGGTCTCACTAGCTCGAGATGCTACAGCATGTTTGACAATCTCCACATTCCAATACCAGCCGATTTGTCTTTCACCTCCTCATCAACCGGCTTTGATACTTGGTGGAACATGTGGAAAACTCATGTCTTCAGAAAAGCTCTCCTCGACTGCAGCAAATCGATCATGAATACGTAATCCCCGAGGAAGAGGTACTGATTCTATGCATTCATCCTTTTAAATCCTCTATTCCTTTCTCTTGGCTTAACCTGCTCATCCTGTCAGCAGCAACAAGATGGTCCAGAACCCATGACCAGTACTGGGGAGCCATTTCGCTTCCTTCCAACCGCTCCTAATGTACTCTTCTGCAAAGGATCACCACCAATGAAGAAAGTGATAATGACTGTTCAGCCAGACTTACTCCAGTCGGCTTCCAAGCGAAGGCAAACTTCTGCAAGCATGCCCCCCCGAGTCTTGACCAAGAAAAGGAAGATGATCACAAGGCGTGTCATCAAGAAACCAGTACCATCCCCTCCAAGTCCATCAGAGTCCAACACCAACCAGGTAACTCATCATTCAAGAACTTATCTTTTATTTCATACATATGTACTCTGCTTGACTATAATTCTATTTCCAGGATGCAGCTAAAGAAGTCCCCAGTGTAGAAAGCCTGGATCAACATGAGATGGCTGCAATTCTGATGCACTGATGGATGCAAACGAAGAACAAGCTGATACAGTCATTGTTCTTGACACTAACACCAGCTCTGACAGGACGATTGCTCCTGAACCACCCAACACTTCTTCTTCAGAACATGTAACATTACAAAACCAATTCTGAACAGCCGATAGCTCCATAAATGCACCTTACTCTAACTCCAAATATGCCATAGAGCTTTGACATTTCAGGTTTGCTCTATTTCGACCCGGCATCAATGGGTCTGATCGTCCCTGGAACAGAACATCATCTATGCAGCAATCGGCTAACTTGACACAGCTTCAACTTATCAAAGATCTTCTATCTGCTCCAATCACCGCTCTGGTTGACGATTCCAGCAAATAAGAACATCTTCGAGCAAATAGAATCCCAACTCCCAGAGTCATTGCAAATCAAGCTCTGGTCAGCCAGCAACCTTCCATTCTTTCGGATAGAAGTCAGTAAAGCACAACGAAGGATGGAAGCACGTCGCTCTCAAGCTTCTCTGAAAGCTGACATTACCCAAAAGTGCAAGGCCCTCAACCAGAAGAAGGCAACTCTAGATATCAAAGCTGACGTATCTGCCAACATGAATCGCTCGACCTCCTGAAGAAAGAACTGACGGAACTCGAAGAAAAGGTCCGCACCACCAAAGAACTCATCCAGGCCGAGGAAACCTCCATTGCAAACTCCAAGCAAGAAAACCCAGGAATTAGCCAAGCAGATACAGGAGAGTTTGCAGAAATCACACCTTGAGTCGGCAGATAGTTACAGGCGATGACAAGGATGACGAAGCGATTGTAGCACAAGCAGACACCGTCTGAACTGAAGCCATCCATGCCATAGAAGAGTTCCTGAACCAGTAGATAGGCTCAAGAGAGAATTAGTACTGCCTGTTAACTTGAAATCCGTAACTTTTTAAAAAAACATCTTAAGTCGATGTCACACATCGGCTTCGCTTTTCATATATTTCACTAGCCAACTCAAAGTGTTGGCCTGTCATGACTCTTTCTTTTTTTTTCTTTTTTTTCGCGGCCAACTCAACGTGTTGGCCTGTCGTGATATAGCCAGATGGATGTCATCGGCTCTTATTACTCGCCTTCCCACATGCTCGGGAAATACTTCTTGAGATGCTGACCATTGACAGCAACAGGAAACTTGACGCCGTCCAATTCCTCGAGCATGTATGCGTTCCCAGGCAAAACCTGATCAACCTTGTACGGCCCATGCCAAGTTGGAGACCATTTACCAAACTTTTTGTCTTTAGTTCCCAATGGCAATACCGCCTCCCAAACCAAATCTCCAACTCGGAAATCCTTAGGCTTGACCTTCTTGTTGTATGCACGGGCAACTTTAGCTTTGTTCTCTTTGATTTTTTCCAGCGACCAAAGCCTTAGCTCTGTCAGGCCCTCCACATTATCGTTCATCAGACTGCATACTGTTCGGCAGATAGATCATTCTGAAACTCAACACGCCTTGATCCAGCCGTGATCTCCCATGGTAGCACAGCGTCCTGGCCGTAGACTAGATGGTACGGCGACGTCTTGGTGGACCCATGACATGAAATACGATATGCCCCACAAAGCTTCTGATAACACCTCATGCCAACGCCTAGGATATTCATCGATCTTTCTCTTTATGAGCTTGATAAGGCTCTGGTTGGATGCTTCAGCCTGTCCATTAGCTTGGGCATAATACGGAGATGATCTGATCAGCTTAATCCCCATGTCATCAGCAAACTTTCTGAACTCCTCTGATATAAAGACCGATCCTCCATCGGTCGTAATGGTCTGAGGGATCCCAAATCTGTGAATGATGTGTTCTTTGACAAAGCTGATCACATCTCTCGATGCTACTGACCTCATGGGCACTGCCTCTACCCACTTTGTGAAATAATCTGTGGCAGCTAAGACCCATTGGTGGCCCTTGCTAGACGACGGGTTGATCTGTCCAATCATGTCCATGCTCCAACCTCTGAATGGCCAGGGTTTGATGATAGGATTCATCACTGATGCTGACACTATCTGAATTTTGCCAAACCTCTGGCATGCCTGACATCCCTTGTAATATTTGAAACAATCTTCAAGCATAGTGGGCCAATAATAACCCGATCGCCTAATCAGCCATTTCATCTTATGAGCTGATTGGTGCGTACCGCAGGCTCCTTCATGAACCTCATGCAAGAGCTAATTTGACTCTGAAGGTCCCAGACATTTGAGCAGTAGTCCTTCTAAGGTCCTGTAGAATATGTAATCTCCTATCAGAACATACTTCATGGCCTTGAGTCTTACCCTTCTGGGTGCCCCCGAGCCGAATCCTTCAAGTAATTGAAGATATCGGCTCTCCAGTCTCCAGGTTCCAGAAACTGAACCTCTACATCGACTCCATCGACTGTTTCTTTGTAGCCAAAGCCATTTGTGCCAAATCATTGGCTTCGTTATTCAGAGTCCTGCGTATCCAGTGGAAATTGATGTACCTGAATCGTGACATCAACTCACGGCACTGCATCCATTTCGGGAAAAGAGCCTCGCTCTCACATTTATATTCCTCCGTGAGCTGAGAAATCACCAATTTTGAATCCCCAAAAATTTCCACCGCTTCTCTGCTCCAGCTTCAAGGAGTAGTTCCATCCCTTTGCGAACGGCTTCATATTCCACCAAATTATTGGTGCATGGGGCAGTCATTCTGATGGAAAAGGATAAGTCGCCCCACGAGGCGACACCAACAGAATTCCCACACCGCACCATCATCACAAGCCGATCCGTCAAAGAACATAGCCCAAGCACGGATAAATACCGCGGCAATATCAGTACTGATCCTGTCCGCAACAAGATCCGCCAGTACTTGTCCCTTGACTGCTTTTGCAGGCTGGTATTGGATGTTGAACTCTGACAAAGCAAACATCCAT